>NW_021635863.1:0-37555 GCF_004799145.2 Neltuma alba | reverse complement strand
TAAGGATTAAGTTGCAGTAAATCAAACTTTAAGAACTGAATTATAATCGAGTCAAAACTATAAAAATTGAGTTGTATCATATCAAAATATAGAGATTATAGGCGTATCAAAATTATAAAGATTGAGAAATTAGTTTTTCATTTTTTTTATTTCCCGCAATCATCAAATACAATACAGTATGGTACTCTAGAAATTGACTTCCACTTCCCTTCGGTGCAGCATACATTAATTATTTTAGAGTTGTAGCAACATTACAGATCTACTGCCCTTTCAATTTTTCCACCAGCAGCAATCAACCAAGGTTGTGTAACTTACGGTCAAATAGTAAAATTTATCAATTTACATTGATTTTATGAATTGTCGAGATAAGTATATAAAAAAAAATTGTGTTTTGATTTGCGTGGAAATATTTTTAAAAAAAATATTTTTAAGTGTTTTCAAACGCTTTTGTAATTTCTCTCGTCTTTAAAGGTGTTATATAGAGGAAGCTATGATTCTTTTTTGATAAAATTTGATAGGTTATGGTTAGTCATACTCTCTTATGCTTGATAAAATTGCCAATTTGCCAACCATCACGTGACCTTACAAAGAATTATTATCACTTTGATTCATCTAATACTCCTCCGGTCATAAATATAAGACTTTTATATAATGTATATAAGGGTATTGTATTTAGAATCAGAGAAATACATGTTTGACTCTCTACTCAGTTAGCAAGTTAGCATATGTTATGAGATGAAAATATTAAAATTAAGAGTCAAATAATAATAATAATAAACACCATCCTTTTTGTTTGTTGTCTTCAGGTCCTCTCTCAGGAAAATCATTGCGTATAGAAGTCGCATTCCCGGGAAGATCCATAATCACAATACAAATGTCGGCAAGAATATATAAATATAATTCGGCCCCAAAAAACCCCAAACAAATAAAAGCATCGCCGCCTAAAGTAGTGCGTGCAATAAATTACTGGTAACTCAGGAGACAAGGGATGTTCATAATCCGATAATCGTATTTGGTCGAATTGGACCCGCTTTATCTGAGCTTAGTTGACGAGTTAGCATACCATGCTCTGAACAGTGAGGATGGGACCGACCAGAACATAAATAGTGAGGTTGGAGCATTTATTCACCGACTTGAATTGGCCTCTGCCAAGTACGTACTAGCATTGTGAAACAAACGTGCATGGCGACATTCAAATTGATATGATGAGAAAGAAAAGGCAGTAATAAATGGCTTCTCACTTTTCAACACAAAATTGACCCATCCAGAGTTACTGCTTGAACCCCGCCCCCCCCCGGAAAAAAAAACAACACCACAGAAATCCAGCTCATATCACATTGAATCCACCTGCCCAGCTCTCTGCAGCTTGAAACCCTCCCTACCTGTGAAAACGAGTGGAATAATTTCTCAGGATACGCACAAAGCTTGACCACTAAATGACTACAATTCAATTTGTACTTCCTGCATTTTCCCATGTGCCCTTTCCCCAACCCTTTAAATATTTAGTTGCAAAATAAACGCCTCTTCTTAAAAGATCCAACAACGGAAGACATTAAATTCAATACCCACCATTGCTGTGCACCTAATTGTAAAAGAATTGCGAATTCGTTGTCAGGTAAAAATAGGATTGAAAAAGCAGGATAACTTTTCCTGGGTAAAGATAGATGGTAAAAGTGTGATAAATTCAATTACGCGTAAAATAACACAAAAATCCTTAATACAGCATATCCAAACCAGTATTTGATGACTTGTCCTCGAAGAACTGCCCGTGCTAGGCAAGAGTTTTTTTTTTTTTTTTAAAATAATTTAGGGTATTTTCAATTATTTTGTACTTGAGACTAACCCCTAATAGGCCGGAAGTATTTAAGGTTAACACCCTTCTACTCAACAAGTGCGCTTAAACTTGAGTTCTTTTTTTTATGGAAATGAGATGGCTTGCTAGACGAGTTATTTACTGATTTACTCCTTGGAGTTGGCTAATTACTACAATTTTTTTCCGAATTATCAATCAAACAAACATCTGATATTGCTGTGAATTATTGAATCTCAGCATATGTGCATGTTTTGTGGACAAAATAAATTGAAAAGCTGTATTTTATGTAACATAGCTGGGGGATAGGGACCCAGCAAGTGCAAGGCACAGCATAGGGAAGGTCAGATCCAAGAGATATATATAGCAATTGAGGGGAGCCAAGAGCTGGTCCTCGTGCTACGTGGGCTGCTAACATGAGTGTCCGTACCTGTCTTCAGTTTTCAGCTCTCACCCATGAGTTGGATCCACTGATTGAGATATTGCGCGAGGGACAAATTCATTTTTTAGGCGTTTCTTGCAAGAGCCCTCTTCTATTCACCCCGTAAGGTGAGGCACTGGGAACTAATGACGTGTTGAGCCCTTTAAAAATAAAAAACTACCCCCGCCTCAAGTTTGATGCGATCAATTAATGCTACGGTTTTCTTTATTTATTAGTAGGGTTACATAAAGATTAGGGTGACAGGTCGTAAATTTCTTACTTATGAAGCAGTCCTTTTCCAAATAAAGAGGAAAGTCTTTAGGGCTCTTTGTTCAATTGTCTGTATGGAATCCCTAGTTTCGATTCCTACTTCCACAATTCAACTCTCAATTATTCAAGTGCCAGTGAATCTGTTTTCCAAGGTTGGTGGTCAATCACTTCATTACCTAAATTCTTCACGTGAGCATAGCTTGATAATCAACGAAAGAAAAATCCTTGCTAAATTAGGCCCGGTGTAATAATTTAACTGTGCTAATACAAGATAAATCAAGACATCTATTGTTGTCATTTACAAAGAGAACAAGAACATTATCGAACTCCACAGCTACAACTTCAATATAACATGGGCTAATCAAACTGATTTCTTTCCACTACGGAGCAAAATGTTGTTCATGTAATGAAAGAGAACCAGAAGAGTTGTACTCAGCACCCTCCAACTGTTGTATCGCTGAAGTAAGCAGTAACTGCCTTCAGTTTACCATTCAAGAAGACTTTCTCCACCTGAGATCATCATGGCGAAAAAGAATTAATTCATCAAGTTAGTTACATAATATGTTAAACAATAATGGCATACAAATATAATAGTTAACCTCAAACCAAAAGAAAATAAAGATTGTAACCTCGGGTCACTAGGTGGCTTCATGAAAGAAAGACGTGATTTAGAATCCTGATTATTTTTCTTCATTCTGTTCTAGTGGTAAAAAGGTATATATTTCTCCCATTTCACGCCTTTACCTCAAATTTTTAATCCTGAATATTCAAAGGAAGACTCGCGCAATTCTCAGCCAAGCAAAGTTATTAGATAAATATTCTCACCCAAAAAAAAAAAGTTATTAGATAAATAAAATTTTGACCAAAATTACTGTATAATCCATGTTCCTCATAAACTTTGCACTTCTTTTTCTCCCCAAAAAATGCTTCATTAAATTATAATTGTATCAAATTTCGGACAATAATAGTGTTGTGGAGCCAACTCGTTAAAGTCCAAATTAAATACTGCTGTTACATAATGTTCACGTTATTAACGTAAAAAATCCCAACTATTCTCACGCCAAGCAAAGCATGACAGGAATAAATTAAAAACGATCAATTAACTATGCATATCCTTATGTTAATACCTTCTACTTTCAATGCAGGCACAAAATCACATCTTAAATTGCTTTTAATACATTTATTTCTCTTACCATATCCTCCATAAGCAGATATACCAAAACCATAATCTCAAATGGACATTAAGGGGTTAGTGGAACGTCATAAATTACATTTAAAAGGTATATATTTACGAGTATTCAAACAAATAATAAATCATTACTCTCACTCGTTTTTTTTCCCAACGATCTTTTTAACAACCCCCCCTTTTTTTTTCCTTCTCCCTTTCTGGGGGTGGGGGCTTTGAGAACCAGGCTTCCACTAGAATGTATATCAAATAAAAAAGGAGCAGGCCAATACCTCTAAAGACCATGGAGGACAGGCTGATAGAGATAATTCTGCCAATTGGTTCACGTCAATATTTCTCGGCAGGAACATGACAACTCTAGAGGCAATTTCCTTTGCAGCTTGGAAGAGAACATATCTGCACATCAGAAGGTCAAATAAACAGATAACTAAAACTATTTAATCTATCTGACCCAAAAATACAAAAAAAAATCTACCAACCCATCATGTGGTTTAAGCATCGTCTTCATGTCATAAGTCATAACTTTAGCATAATCAGGTCCCCCCCAAGGAGGAGATAGGAAAACAGTATCAGCCTGCAGAACAAGCATTTTAAATCTTTTAGATATAAACAACATATTGCTGAGTAGATTATGAGTAGAGGAACAGAAGAGAACTATGCATGACAATATCTTAACTGCAGCTTACCCACCTGGAATAAGAAGAGTACAAGAAATTATCTGTCAGTGCAAGCATGCGTACAATGAAAAAGTAAGCCTGCTCATCAGCTTTCTAGAACAGGTTCCTTTTCAGATGGTTAAGGAAAGCTCACAATAACCCCCCCCCAAAAAAAAAAGAAATATCCACATTTCCATTTCTAAGATACTTTTTTTTTTTTTTAACTTCTTATGATTTAATAAATATCTCTCTGATGTCACTACAATTGTCAGCATTTGACACTGGCAGAGTACAGAATAGCACGAGGCCATGATTGATGCTCTTAAGGTACAGGAATAAAGCATAATTTCTTACTACTTGTCTTCAATATCTCTGTTGATCACATTTTTAAAACATACCAGATGTAAGCAGCCTAACTACAAGATATCAATTATGACTTTGACCGGCCTGCACAAGCTAGAAAGGATATAACACCAAGAGCAAAATATTGTCATCTATCGACTGTAGTACCTTTAACTTCGGTGCCAAAAGGAAAAAATCTCCTATAATGAAGTCAATTTGGTCACCCACTCCATAGATAGCAGCATTATGCGTTGCATAATCAATCTTCCTTGGATCAACATCAATTGCTATCACATGTCTGCAACTGTAAGTATAATATCAAATAATAGATTTCCATTTACAGATATCAAATATCACTCAGAGGAAAGAAACGAAAATGTATCAGGGAATGCCAAAAGCATCGGATGATTACAAGATAAAATCTACAAAGAAAACAAAATTTCTAGCATTTGAAGGCTAAAGACTCTCCCTAGCCAAATGATCTCTTTCCTTCCCTGTCACTCTGCCTACAAGCTCTTAAACCCAGCTAATGACATTTCTCTCTCCTACCTATTCACCTCCCAGACATACGTATGGGACACCTCAACCTGTGACACTTAGTCTTCGTCATGGTCCCCCTCCCCAATTTTCTCTTCATTCTTTCCGCTGTGTACTTTAATGGCTTGTGTTCCAATGGACATGGACCATAAACAGTTTTTTTATTCATTGAAAACTATCAGTCCTATAAATTTGAAAAATACAACTAGGAAAAATTGCCCACCAAAATCTACGCAAACTATGCTGGTCAACAACACATGACTACTTGGTACTCACCATTGCGCAAATTGGATGGCATTTCCACCAACCCCTGTGAAACAATCAACTATGATGCCACTAGCACAACGTAATGCATGATGCTGAGCAATAAGCTCTGGAGTGACAGAAAACCATCCTTCCTCGTCCATTCTTATACCATGATCAAATCTAGAAAATAAACTATATCTCTGATGCCAATATTTCCCAATAGCAGCAGAATACTCTTCATGCAATTCTTGAAACTGGCAACCTGCAAAATGAAAAATAAGTAGATTAAATAGGCAGCAACAAGTAACAATACAAGTACTGGAAGACTTCAATTAATACAATTGGCTATATTGTCCCATCAAGGAAGGAAGTAAAACATATTAAAAAGCATTAATGTCTCAAGGCATGAAACTCCCAGAAATTAGTTCTAATCAATCAGGCAAGCATCTATCTTTGGTTCAATTTTTACTAACATTCTCTGAAGAAACACATGTCCTTAAGTGGCACCTAAAAACACTCTCTATCAAAGAATGACTGTGTATGCATACAAGTGCAAGACAAATAAAAGAAATATCTGTACAAGGTCTAGATGTGATAACTTGCATCATAAAATCACCTTAGTATGGCAATATCTCCATGTATCTAGTTTTCTCAGTATTTGACTCCGGGAAAGCATTATTAAGAAAATTGGAGCCAGCGAGTTGGGGGGTCGAGAATCAGCAAAGTTATCATAGAAACTTCATGATAATACATACCTTCAGTTTCATCATACAGTCGTCTCTGTCTTGGTTTTCTTTTCATGGTCCTTTCCTGTATTTTCATGGAAGGATCAGACTTAGCATGCAACCCATTCACAGTAGGAACGGTGATATCCAAGCATGTGTCATTACCCTCAGAAGTTGGCTTGATGCATCTTTTGTGAGAGCTGCAAGGCATATCGAGTATAAGAACAAGTAGAATATTGAAACCGGAAAGGTGAGTTGAAAGAAGCATTTTTGGATAACTAATACATTTAATGATTGAAGCACTTGGTTAGCCTTGCAAATTAAATGAGCTGTCTTGGAAATGTAAGTCTCATGAATCATATGAAGAAGTGATAAAGTATCCAGTGTAAATGTATAACCTCACAAATAAATCCTTTCCAGGGACGATCATAGCATGATAAATTAAGGTTGAATAATTTACAACTTTTATGCTGGGTTAGGTACAAGATGTAATACCATATGTTATAATCCGGGGCATCTGACATTAAGCAGAATGAAACCCCATCATCACAACTACGACTCTCAATCAATTCAAAGGACTGGCCTTCACTCTGTATATTGATATCAGAGATCACATTGTCAGAACTAAATCCAGTGTCAGTTGAACACAAATCTTGTTTAGCTAATTCCTCTACAATCAAAGCTTCCTCAACGGTGTTAGTCTTGTTCTGAGAAGCATGCTCCTCTGTTGCTGCTACAGTGCCACCATTATCCATTTCTGTACAACCACCAGTTGCTAGATGCTCCATCCCCGGGGGTGGGTGCCATGTGGCTTCTTGTGTTCTGATATTGTAAAAGTAGCTTCTCTCATAAAAAGTATCCCAATACACCATCCATTCTCCAAGTTCACCGCAGTCACTTGAGTCAGCAACCATGTCACCTCCAATTCCTTCTGAACTCACAGGAAATGAAGTTGACTGCAAAATAACACTGTCACCATTGCAAAAGGTCTCATGTTCTGTATCTTTGCAAACAATTGACGCAACTTCCAAGCATTTATGATCAATCAACTGTTCACCACCTTCTATTCTGCAAAGGTTGGCATCGGAAACTGTCAAACTGTCTCTACCTCCAGCAGAAGATCCAACAGGTGAACTTGATGCAACTTTCAAATCATCACATAAAGAAATATTTCTAATCAATAAGTCACCATCCCGAGCGACATCAGTCACATCATCCTTTTTGTCATCGTCATGTTGCTCCCTGATAACATCAGACAAAACACCAGTATAAATTGCTGCATTGTCACCCTCACCAGAGACACATTGAGAGCTATCAGCACCCACTGAACCATCACAATGACACGATTTGCTTTCACCCATCATTGATATACATGATAAAGAATTACTTGTATTATGATAATAAATGTCAGGAGATACAACCTCCTCTACATTCACTCTGGAAAGTGCTTCATCTACAGGTTTTTGATGACTACGTTTACCCTTTCTTTTGCCTTTTAGTTGTCCATTTCTCTGTAATAAGATAGTTCAGAGATATAATCAATAGCAGCTTTGACAGCAATTAACGAGCAGATAAAGAGTATGATGAAAATGATAATAGATTGTGAACAACAATGTCTATACTGAAAATTATTAGCAGCAATTTGGTACAAAGTAGTAGAGAAGGGAGAGAAAAAGGATTAACGGAAGTGACTTTATTCAACAACAACCCAAAATAGCAGTATACGTGTGATCCTTGTACCCCTTTTAGCAGTCGTTTATTCTGTTTACTTCCCAACTGAAGTAGTTACAAGTTATTTTATAACAGTTCTTACAATCGCCACGTATCACAATTGATACAGGAAAATTATGGCTTTTGAAGGTACATATTCATGTCCGGATCTCCTCTGTCACAACCGCATCTATCATTCAAATGTACTCTAGAAAGTGCACTCAGGTTGTAGTTATATTATGTTTGATAGTGAAGATTTCAGGCATTGAGTAACTTGAAATACAAACTTACATGTCTGGCATTATTTAAAATATTTAAACTTTTAAGGAAAGCATTCCATCGGGAAGATACAAGAACGTTTGTAAGCAACTAAGTATACCTCCTTATTTGTGTGAAAGGAAAGAGGAAGCCCCAATGCACTCATCTGCCTTGTAAATTCCATATCTTCAGAGAACGCCGTCATAACAACATAAGAGAATAAAACTATTAAATACAGTTCCAAGCACAGTCAATTACATGAGCACTGTAAAACATAATGATAGATAAGGGCACCATATTTTTCCCGGAAAATAAAAAGGCTTGTTGGAAAGCGTTTTCTGGTGGTTAATAAAATGTTTTGGAAAATAATCGCCAGTTCAAGAAGATTGACTTTGGTTTGACGGAATCTTTCTTTCTTTCTTTTTCTTGTTTTTCTCCTGAAAACTGCTTCATCCATTCTTCTGTTATGAGATGCAAAAAACTTGCAGGAAAATTAGGACATGATTCAAAAACTCCGGTGACAAAACTGAGAAATTAGAAGTGCTAGAGAGAGGGAGAAACACTTGCCTTCAGTTGAAGGAACGAAGTGTAAGCCTTTACCGTCATCAGCTTCAGTCGGTCTCTAGGCAAAATAAGTGTTAAGAGAGCAAGTGAACGAGAAATCAGACAACACTTACCAAAAAGCATAAGAAATAGAAATATTCAGTTCGACAAACGGCTAGAAAACTAACAGAGCGCTCGGCTAATGATGAAACCTGCGCACCATCGTCCCTGCAATTAATGAGAAAGTTAAACCAAAGAAGCAAGAAAAGGATATAGATAGAGAAAAAAATCTAGCATATGAGTGAGAGACAAAGGAGCGGCACCATAGGTAGACTTGGGTGAGCTTGAAAAGCGAACCGAGAGCTTTGATGGAAGGGCCACAACATTCGGAATCGGCGGTGTCCATCCTGTAGTTCAGTGAGAGAAGAGTCGGGTCATTCGTCTTTCGCAAGGACTCGAGTCCCCGGTTTCCCGCCCCCTCTCGCCGAGCGGTCACTTCCCCTTTCTAGTTTCTATGCCGCTCGCTACATCCCGGTTACATTTTTTTAATTTCCAATTTTAATTCATAACAATACAAAATACAGGTCGTTTAATTTAGCCTATTTTATTTTGGTCAAAAAATAGCCTATTTTCTCATCAAGAATATTAGCACTATTATTTTGTTTGCATTTGCATTATATAAACACAAATTGTTGGCAAGAAAAATAAATTAACATCAATCCGGTGAGTGCTAGTCAAAAACTCAATTAGTGACCGTGGGTAACTGAGTATCCCTTTTAAATATCAGCACATCTTTACATGTTTGAAAAACTAAAATATACACTTAACAATATTTATAATTATATTCAATATAAATATAAAATATTATTAATCATCATTATAAACTTGTAATCAATTACAACCTCCTAGCTTTAATATAAAAACTAGTTTGGTTTTAATTTAATTATAAATACAAAACTTTAATTCACTCTGTCTTTCATATTTATCCTTCTTTTTAAAATACTTATTATAGTAATTGTACATATTAAAGGTTTTATCAAATAGTAATTTTAACTAACACACATGATTAGCAAAGGTATTCTATGAAGACAACATTTATTTATTATAAATAACTAGTTTAATTAATTTTTTTAATCTCTCTAAATTAATCAGTTAAGTCTTATATTAAGAACCAGAGATAGTATATTATTTAGTCCTTAATATAAGAATTAATTTAATTTTTAATTTGGTCATAAATATAAAATTTCAATACATTTTTCTGTCATATTTATCTATTTTTCTTATGATAATTTTTATAATATTACACATCTTAAAGATTTTATTTTTTTTTACCAGCATGTTAAAGATTTTATTACATATACACATAATTGATATAAATATTTTTAAAAATAATATTCATTTATTATAAATAATTAGCGGACACCGTGTAATGGGCTAACGTTTATAAGGACAAAACCATATACTGGACTAACGATCTGGTAAATCCACCTGGTACTTTACTACCTCGATTTCCTTGCCGGACAAATTTTCTTTTGTTATTGTTCATTTAAAACACTTCTGTAAATACGGAGAGCGGGGGAGTGTAGGCTCCTCGAACTCCATTGCAGCTGCGGACAGAAATGGAAGACGGTGAGATAGAGGAGGCGCCGGTGCCGGTGGAAGGAGAAGACCAACGTGATGGACATTCGGCGGAAGAATGCAAGTTGGAGGAATCTCCATACGAAATGCTGCAGAATAGCAAAGCTTCGGTAGAAAAGATCGTTGGTGAGATGCTCTCGCTTAAAAGAGAGGGTAAACCTAAGTCGCAGCTCCGAGAGCTCGTTACTCAGATGTTCCTCAACTTTGTCACTCTTCGCCAGGTCCTTATACTCTTAGTATTCTTACCCCGCTCCCTTTTACTGCTCTAGGGTTTATAACTAGCCTTGCGGCTAAGTTTTGTGTGTTAATTCAAAATGAACAATAGATCGATCTGACGGCCAGCGAGGTCTGAGGTCAAGCACACGACGGGTTCTTGGCAAGTGTAAAGTATATAAATTGTCACTTCTAAAATAAAATGAAAAGGCATGAAAGCCGCCTACTAAGGTGATGAATAATAGTGATTTCAAATTTGGGAGGAGACGAAACATTTCACTGTTAGTTTAATAGAGACATCAATTTCACATGCGTGATCCGGCAATGAGGATTTCACTATTGAGTGGGCAATAGGTTGTCATGAGGGCTTTTAGGCATGCTTGGTATGAGAGGTGGAAGTTGTAACGAAATAACAGGAAGGGCGTTGAAATGGGGATAGATAGAAAGGCTTTGATGTTCACTCCTTGGTGCTTTTTAGAGAAATTGGAAAATGAAAAATTTGCAAACTACTTTGGCCCGGGCAAAAAAAGGAAACTCTTTGCACTGCATCTTCAACCCATTTTAATTACTTAGTTTGAGATTAAAATATTTCTTAAGATTAAAATGAATGTGGATGGCGAGCTCTTTGCTTCTATGCCATTATTTTTCCCCTCCAATCAACCAGCCATTCACAATTTAAATACAGAATCATTCAGCCCCACTAGGCAAACCTTTATAGTCATAGTTTACTCATCCAATGGTTTCTGAAGGCCACTGACCATCCATTTATATGTCTGTTCAAGGTTCATGTGCCAAGAATCTATTCCTTAAGATTTGCACCTTTTTGCATTAAACTATAGGCATTAATATGTTTTTTCAGGCAAACCGCTCCATCTTGATAGAGGAAGACCGTGTTAAAATGGAGACAGAACGCGCAAAGGCACCTGTAGACTTTACATCCTTGCAGCTTCACAACCTGATGTACGAGAAAAGTCACTATCTTAAGGCGATAAAGGCTTGCAAGGACTTCAAAACAAAATACCCTGACATAGAACTTGTACCTGAAGAAGAATTTTTTCGTGATGCACCTGAAGATATAAAGGAATCCTTATTGTCTAATGATAGTGGCCACAACTTGATGCTCAAGAGGCTAAATTTTGAGCTATTCCAGGTGATATTTTGTCATCCTATTTCAATCAGCTACTTGTCACTGTGGGCCTGTGACAAATAGCTATAAGGTGGACGTGAAGGAATGAGAAAAAATTCAAGAAAAAGCAAGAGGCATGCTAATGTGTGAATTATAGTTTTTGTGAAGATAACCATTAAATTTCATGTTTTAAAGTGATGTCATTGGTCCCACTTGTGGCATCTTTGGCGCATGTTTTCATTTATTGACGTGTCTCAACTGAGACGCTGTTAAAGCATTGAAAAATACATGCTTAGTAAAGAAAATTGTGTTGTAAAAATTCTCAATGATTTATTCCTGGAGGAGGTACACAGTCTTTGACATTGAGTTAAGGAGCGGAAGGTTGAAACTTCAATAATTTCCGGAATTCCTGGACTCACCTCTGGCAGCAATGAATATAACGGAACCAGTTATGTGTTAGATGACTGCTGGTTCCAAATTATATTGTTGTGCCTCTTGCAAATCTTCCATATTAACAAATAGAAGGATTATTAAAGAAGAATAAAATGCCCTATATGTTTAGCATCTGTAGTTCTTTTTTTTTAAAAAAAAGAAGAAAAGAAAAAAAGTCGTTTACTTTTGATCTGTTATGGATTGAAGTTATTTGATAATTGAGTACGACCATGACATATGAGTTAAGTCTTTAATATGATTCTAGCTGTACCATGTTGATTGAAAAATATTAGCTTCAATGTTTGGTCGTTTTTACTCTTGTTACTGATCTGCCTTTATGTTTCTCTTTTATCAATAATTAATATGTTATAAAAATTTAATTATGAATTTGTATCAGCGCAAAGAGCTTTGCAAGCTTCATGAGAAACTGGAACTGCAAAAAAGGAGTCTTTCTGAGACAATTGCAAATCGAAAGAAGTTCCTCTCAAGTCTCCCTTCACATCTCAAGTCTCTTAAGAAAACGTCCTTGCCAGTACAAAATCAATTGGGAGTTTTGCATTCTAAGAAACAAAAGCAGCATCATTCAGCAGAGTTTCTTCCGCCTCCTCTTTATGTGATATACTCACAGCTATTGGCTCAAAAGGAGGCATTTGGAGAATCCATTGATCTGGAGACCATAGGAAGCCTCAAAGATGCTCAAGCTTTTGCCCGCCATCAAGCTCAAAAAGACACTGGTAATAGAGTTGACATGTCAATTCTAGCAATTATTCAAATTTAATCAGATACATGCAGCTGGCAGTGTGTCTACTTAATTATGAAGTTAATCTGTCGGTAAATTTTTTATGGTTCAACTTCAAACTAGACCATTGCTCCAACAGTCAGACCAGCATTGAACTTTTTATTTTTATTTTTTTTATTTTTTGGGCGGGGGGTGTTATCAGCAGCATCAGGTTTCAATGTTAGCAACGGGAAGGGATTAGAGGAGAGGCAGTTTTATTAACATTATCTTGTTTTCAAGTACTGCCATTTCAGTACTAATCTTTGTTTCATCTTTTATTGGCTCAACAGTAGTAAGCATCTTCAATGCCTTCCGTCTTTCTTAATTGTGCATCCCACATAGCTTTGGGATTGTTAAAATGTCGTATTTTAATTGTGGTCCTGGTAGAAACTCGATAGAGAGAAAAAAAATAGAATGAGGGGTAGAGAGAGAACGGAGAAAGTGGGCGAGTGGGTCTTTCACAATCTGAATCTAACGGTAGAAGTAGGAGAATCTCCAAAGTTTTTCTGAGTATCACCTCATTCATGTCCTTGGCAGAATACCTAATATGATATTTATATTTATAGTCTGACACAACAACTGAAAATAACTACCGTGCCCCCTGCATACATGAAACTGGCAATAACATAGTAACCGACACAAGACACTTGTAATGGTTAACGCAAGACACATAACATGGGCCACGTGTAGACATAAAACTTAAAACACAAATATTATAATATCTAATCCTAGATTGAGTCTCCATCTGAAGTGGGGCTGCCACACTTCTTCCTAGAATAAAACTAATTAAGGACATTGGTTCCTATTGGGTTCCTTGTTCAAATTTGACATTAATGTTGTCTTCTACCCAAAACAGAAAATCCAGGAGTTTTATGACATGGTTTTATTTACTTAGGCATTCCCCCCACTGTGGAAAGTTCCAAAATAGATGATGATGCACTTGATGAGGAAGAAGATGGGCAGAGGCGAAGAAAACGGCCAAGGAGGGTTCAAGGCAAGGAAAGCCTTGATCAGGCAGGAGTATTTCAAGTTCATCCACTTAAAGTCATCCTCCATGTGTATGATGATGAGAATCCTGATCCCAAGTCAGCAAAACTCTTTACTCTAAGATTTGAGTACTTGGTGAAGTTGAATGTGATTTGTGTTGGAATTGAAGCACCTAATGATGATCCTGAGAATGATATCTTATGCAATTTGTTCCCTGATGACACAGGTTTTGAACTTCCTCATACGGTATGGATATCTACTTTGCATGTCATTGGCTTATTCTTCATTCTACCTGACTTGAACTGCTAATTTATGTCATTACATTCTTTTTGAATGTAATTCAGTCAGCCAAGCTATCTGTTGGGGATTCTCTAATGTTCAATGGTTATAGAACTTCACGACCTTATAAATGGGCGCAGCACCTGGCAGGTATTGATTTCTTGCCAGAGGTGTCTCCTCTGCTGCTATCTGGCTGTAAAGCATTAGGCAACAGAACAAAGAATGAAGATGTCACATCTGGGCTTTCTCTTTATCGCCATCAGAACCGGGTACAGACAGTTCTAGAGAGGATTCGTTCCCGTAGAAAAGCTCAGTTGGCTCTTCTGTGAGTTGCAGTTCTGTGTTTTAAAAGTTTTATAATATGAAGGACCCTCAGATATTCAACGGAGATAAAATAAAATACTATAATGTTGTCAATTTAATCTTCTGCTATAGTGACAAATGGTCATATCCCCCCCCCCCCCAATGCATTCTGCTCATTTAAGATTGTTTTCAAATTCAACATATCATTCTAATTTGGGGGACCTCCCAGTTTGTGCGTTTGTTGTGTTTGAGCATACTATAGTTAAAATTTGTTTACCGTTGCTGGCTTACAGGGAGCAGCTTGAATCTCTTGGGAAACTTGAGTGGCCTCTTCTATCCTGCAAAAGCGTTCCATGGGCTATGCACACTCCTGCATGCAATTTGGATGTTTGGTCACCTCTAAGGTCCATATCAAACGAATCTTCATCTCTGGTGGTTGCAGATAAGCAGGAGCACAGTCAGGAACCAATGGATGTTGATGCAAGTGAGAAATCTGGTGCCACAAAGGAGGAACCCGAGGGTACAAGGGAAGATGGGGAACTTCCATCTTTGCTGCCTAGCATTTCTGTTGTAGGTGATGTCAAGCCACCCTATTCAAAGGGGTCTAGTCTCGACCATTCCAAGCAACTGAGTTTAATTTCAAAAAGCATCACTCCCCAGCACAAGGTTAAATCACGAAGTTTCAAGAACTTTGATGACAACTCTGAACTTTTGCTAGATGCTGACAGTGATCTTGATGAGCCAGCGCAAATTGAACCAGAACCTGAGGATATGGCATATGATCATTGTTTCAGAAAGTCTGAGATTTCATGGACGGATTACGGGGTCAAGGAATTTTGCCTTGTTCTTGGTGGAAAAATCGGGGTGGATAAGAGGAGTGTGAATCTAGAAGCAAAGGTATGTGAACCCTTTTTCTCTCTGAATTGTCAGTTGTTTGTTTACTCACACGTTCACCCAGGTTTTGATTCTGATTCTTCCTACAGATCAAGATCAGTATGGAGTATCCTCTTAGGCCTCCTCTTTTTGCATTGACTCTTAGCCTTGGATCTTCTGGGAAAAGACATCAGGATAAGGATGGCTTGGACTGGTACAATGAACTTCGTGCTATGGAAGCTGAGGTGAGTAACTGATGTTCTTCATGAGAGGTATCATTGCAATAGAATCACCAGACATATTAGGTATATGAATCTTTGAGGACGGGATTCATTGTATGGTAATGTGATATGGTGTTTTAGCTCATAATTACCGCGATGGGTGAGCCAGATCTTTGATGCCCCGCGCTCATCCTATCTAAGAAAACAGGAAACGAGAAGAAAACCATCTGCCGTGATAAACCTGCAGATTATTGTCGGCTTTCTTACTGTCTTTCATCTCTCCTTGTAGCGATATTCATGTTTCCCTTGTCTCACTTGTAGGTTAATCTTCACATGCTAAGGGTGCTACCTGCAGAGCAACGAAATTATGTATTGGCTCATCAAGTGCGCTGTCTTGCTATGCTGTTCGACTATCATTTAGAGGAAGCTTCCCCACCATCTGGAGGGAAAAGTTGTACCTCTGTAGTTGACATTGGTCTATGCAAGCCAGTAAATGGTAGGTTCCTGAATAGATCTTTTAGAGGAAGGGACCGAAGGAAGATTGTCTCCTGGAAAAACTTTGAATTAACCCCCAACTAATTCCAATAGTCGAGGTCTGGAGGCGGTAGTCCTGAAGAGGATGTACGTTTTGGTCCCGTTTGATAAGAAGTATTAAAAATGAGGAATTGGAATTGGGATTGCAATTAAAAAAAATTATTAAAATAGTATTTAGTAGGAGTAATTGTTTATTATATGGGATTAGACAAACCCATAAAGTTAAAATTGAGGAATACCACTTTCTCCTATAATATTTTCTAATCTCACATACATGGGTTTAACCAATCCTATATAACAAGCAATTTTTTATATTAAATACTCTTAATAAATTTTTTCAATTACAATCCCAATCATAATCTCTTATTTTTA
The DNA here is from genome assembly GCF_004799145.2 of Neltuma alba. Classification (NCBI taxonomy): domain Eukaryota; kingdom Viridiplantae; phylum Streptophyta; class Magnoliopsida; order Fabales; family Fabaceae; genus Neltuma; species Neltuma alba. The sequence goes on along the minus strand of NW_021635863.1, from coordinate 21,095 downwards.
ATGCTTCGTACCAAATGTAGTCTTTGTGTTTATAGATGTGGCCTTGGGATATCAATTTGCTTACCGCACAAGAAAACAGCTGTGGCTGTGGTAGCGCTTAGATGGTTCAACTGGACCAGCAAATAGGCAATGTTTAACAAGTGGGTTAGTGCGGCAACATATTTTGGTTTCTAAGAGGAGCCAACTTTGTGAATTTTTCTCAAGATCTTGTTTTGCGGATGCTTTGGAGACTACGATGCAGGATTTTCTTTAATACTACTCATTTTAGGTGTTCAAATTTTATGCTAGGTTCTTCGTACAGAGTAGTTGATTGTAACATTTATTTTGACAGAATCCGACTAAGTAATAATGAGATGTTTCTCTATCATCTGAAACTTGAAGTCATCTCATTGTCATGTCTGTATTGGGTGTGCGTTTTACGGAGGTAATATGTTTGAAATTGAGTCATATCAACGTTGCTTGGAAACCCTTTTGACGCTTCCATTACAATTTTTTGGCCATTAATAGTACCGATTAATTGAGGAATTCAACTAAAATGCACAAGGCTCAGAATATTTCAGACCTTGCGTACTACATACGTTTCAGCAAGTCAGTCGGTAATCTCATTCACTAAGAGAATTCAAATTCATTACTTCAGAGAATTCATACTCATTTACTATGTCGGAAATTGCATTGATTTCATTTTTACAATACCCACCACAAGCCCACCTACCAGCGCGACATTAGGCGGTGAATTATGAGTGCACCGGGTAACCTTTTAGGGCGTCTTCAACGCATACGACAGGATAACACATTTCTGGCTGAAACAAGTGGTTTCCGCTTTCATGCAACTAGAAAAATGACCGCCAGATAACACGTTACTTTAGGCCACTCTGAACCACCAATTGTGCCACAACGGGTTAAATCTAAGACCAAAAAACTTTAATGTGCCCAACAAATACGTCCAGCGAGGAGCAGACTGCGCAAGATAGTAACAAATGGGCAACGGTGGCACGAAGTCGGACGTGTGCTAAAACATATTCACACGATATATTTCTCACCCTTGCCTAACCACTATGGTGTTCCAAAAAGGAACCAGATATCAAACTTTGTGCTAATCTAGAAACTACCTATGAATCTACAACAAAATATGGTTTTATATGTATGTACATTAATCTAAGATACATGGCTTTCAACAGTGGAGTCAACGTCCGATTTTCACTCTACCATGGTCCAGTTTGTGTTCGTCTTAAGCACCTTTTCTTAGCCCCTTGCTGCAAATTCGTCATCTCCTTTACCTGAGATGTTACCAAAAGCCACAAAATTCAGGACAAAGGCATTATCAATCCTCACCGCATTATGAAATGCACTTCTAACACACATGGTAGAGAATAAACAAAGAGAAAAATGCTTTTGCCAGTCTCGGAATATTACAGTATGATAGGCAACATATGGCAAATATTACAAATTTGAAGCAGCAAGCGCTTCCAAGAAAGCCATCTCTACGCCATCACAATTTATCACGGGGAAAAGAAAACAGATGCCATATAATGCTTATCGGTTCGTATTTCAAGAAGATTTCCTTATTGATACATTTTTTTTACTGAAGCAGCTAATTCGGAACATTCTTTCTGCTTCACATGATATAGAGCGATCCTCAGATAATTATGAACTACATACATGCTAAAGCACGTTAGTTCTTAGTCACTCAGTGCATACATCAAACTGGAAGAATTCCAAATTGGAGACCAAACATGCAACAAGATGAACGGTAGAGATGACTTTTATAGCGGGCGACAATTAAGCAACAGGAAATCTAGAACTTAAATTCGGGCAACGCGATAATAAGCATATTTCCTTCTAGCTTTTACGTTTTCCTAAAAAGATCATCCGGTCAATTCACCAGTTATCAAGGAAATAAAACAAGTGGAAAAGAAATGTAACCAAAACATCGAAAGTCACCCAAATTGTATGGAAATTGTATTACAAATGAATCTCAGATCTTTATGCTAATATTAGAAAGTATAATTACGAAACTAAGCCATGGCAAGGGTAGCATATTAGTCGGCCACCGTTATGAACCAAACCAGCTTCCTGAATTCATCCTATGTTGAGAATGGCAAGCGTAACAACTTAAGGATACACATAAAAATCACTGAATGCGTACATATTCTATAAAAATACACCAATTATCCAATTTTCTGTAGAAAAGACATCATCATAAGTTGCAATGTTTTCTACCCCAGCTCTTTATCAAAACTCCTATCCATTGAAGTATCATTTATTTAGTAAAATTGCTCTAAGGAACCATTTGATACAGAATGGAAATGAGAATAGGGAATCTCCCTCACATAAACAGCTCTCTTTCCCCGGGGGGGGGGGGGGGAACCTATGCCATTGCCAAACACAACTAACAACGTTTTTCCTCACCTTTTCCTTTTCCTTAAATCTCTTTTTCAGGTACCAAATGCTGCCTAAGAGTAAGATTCAAGGGGAAGAAAAATAGCATGTTATATGCACGACTTTAAGACCATGTGTTAAGAACCGAGGTAATTAATGGAAACACACAAACACTCCACTGGACGCCACAAGTAAGTATCTCACTCGCTCACAGCAGCCAAATGGGAGAATCTCCAGAATTGATAAAATAGTATTATTCACTTGTATCCTAGCTTAAACAGGAGCTAGCATATTTATAAGCAAGATACAATAAGGAAATCAAGGAAATAACAAAATATCCCTACTTTATCAGGATAACATCAAAACCGAATTCAAATGAGTTAAGTGGACCTAGTGGACTCAAATATCGTTTAAAAGAGCCCTATTATTTAGCTAACAAACTGTGAGTTATTCAAAATGGAAATTAAATCTGAAACAGAAAAGATTTGGTCAAGATTCTTCCCTATTTCTTCTCCTTTGATAAGTTAGGATTCTATCATTACTTGCCCCTTTGAAAACCAACTAGTCCTCACGGCAGAAAGTGGGAAGTTCGCTGCTTAAGAAGGTCGTAATCCTCCCAACTTGATTCTTGGATCATCAATTCTAATATGCTTCCCTTCCAGCAACATGCCAATACTTTCTCAAGTTCTAATAACAGCTCGAAGTCATCAGAAAGTGGTAATTCTGCAGGAGGATTAGTTGGGGGTTGGTCATGGGCAGGACATAACAAGGAGACGTGAAAAACAAGGAGGATTCTAGTTGTAACAAGATGCTCAAGCTCATATGCAACAGGTCCCACTTTTCTAATAACCTTATAGGGGCCAAAGAAATGTGGGGAAAGCTTAGACTACTTTATATGAGCAAGAGAATGCTGTTTAAAGGGCTGTATGCGAAGGAAAACTGCATCCCCAATGTTAAACTCAAGCTCTCAACAATGTGAATCAACATAGGACTTCATTCGGTCTTGAGATTTCTTCAAATTAGCATAAAGTAGGCATAGCATATGATCTCGAGTCTCAAATTGATCAGCAAGCTCAGCAATCTGTGCTTCCCCTTTGGTGAATAGATGAAGGGGAGGAGGATCCCTACCATATACTACTTTGAAAGGTGTAGTATTAGTAGAGGTATGGAAGCTAGTGTTAAATGAATATTCTACCCAACATAGAGATCTACTCCAGGAGTGTGGTTGTTCACGAGCAAAGCACCTTAAATAAGCTTCTAAGTAACGGTTGACTAATTCTGTCTACCCATCCGTTTGAGAATGATAGGAGATGCTCATCCTTAAGTGGGTTTGGCTCAGTTTGAATAACTCCTGCCAAAAGGTGCTCAAAAAAGAGGGTCCCAGTCTAAAATGATTGAGCAAAGCAGATCGTGCAAACGAATAACCTCTTCACAAGAACGAGCAGCAGCAGATTTTGCAATATAAGAATTCAGTAAAGGAATGAAGTGACAGTATTTGCTCAGACAATCCACTACTACCAAGATGTTGTCATAAGAACCAGATTTAGGCAACCCAACAATAAAGTCCATAGAGATATGCTCCCAAACTTGTTCAAGTGCAGGAATGGGTTGCAAGAGACCAGGAGGGGATAAAGCCTCATACTTACTCCTTTGATAGGTAAAGTATTGTTGAATATAGGTCTTAACATCAATTTTCATTTGGGGCCAATAGACCATACCTGTCAAGCACTTCAATGTTTTCAAAAATAAACCATGACCGCCAGTAGGAGTACTATGCGCCTCTTCTAGTAACCTAACGCATAGTGATAACCTTCTAGGGATCACAACATGCTCATTTAAAAATAGTTTCCCATCTACCAGTGTATAACCCCGTTTGGAATTAGGATCTTCCTTCAAGGCAGCAATGATGGGACCAATGGAAGGGTCAATTAATAACGCTTCTTGCAATTCTAAAAAGTCCATTGCAATTGGTACCACTAAGTGAAGGAAATCAGCATGTTGAGGCCTCCGTGAAAGTGCATCAGCTCCCACATTTTCCTTTCCAGCTTTGTAAACAATTGAGAAATCAAATGGAAGGAGCTTTAGGATGAGGCGCTGCTAGTTATTAGTGAGAACACGCTGGTCAAGCAGGTGTTTCTGGTTGTGATAATCTGTTTTCACTATAAAGTGACACCCTAGCAAATAGTGGCACCATTTTTGCAAAGCCAGCACTAATGCTAACAATTCTCAATCATAAGTAGACCGGTACCTATTTGAAAATGACAATCCTTTGCTATAAAAAACAATAGGGTGATGTTCTTGCATAAGAATGGCACCCACACCCTCCATAGAGGCATCACACTCAACAGTAAACTCAGAATTGAAATCCGAAAGTCTAAGCACAGGTGCAGATATTAAGGATAATTTGAGCTTTTCAAAAGCCCTTTGAGCAGCAAGTGACCAAACAATAGCATTATTCTTAACTCAGTAAAGGGACGAGCAATCATACCATAATTCTTAACAAACCTTTGGTAGTGACTGGTGAGTCCCAAGAACCCACGGAGCTCTATGACACTGGAAGGTACTGGCCATTCTCAAATTGTGCTGATCTTATCATAATCTGTTTCAACCACTTGAGCTGAAACTCTACGCCCCGAGAAGAAAACTCGAGAGCACCCAAGTTCACATTTTTTGAAGTTGCCGAAATACGAATGTTGCTTTAATGTTTGGAAGACAGTCCGAAGGTAATGCTCGTGCTGTTGGGTAAAGGTACTGTATACCAGAATATCATCGAAGAAAACCAGCAAACTTTTCTTGAGATATGGCCGGATCGTTCATAGCAAACTGAAAAGTCGCAAGCTCATTGGTAAGGCTGAAAGGCATTACCACAAATTCATAATGCCCGTTGTGTGTCCTGAAAGCTGTTTTATGGACGTCAGTCTCTAGTACCCTAATCTGCTAATATCCGGAGTGTAAATCAATCTTTGAAAAGTGAGCTGCACCATGTAATTCATCCAACAACTCGTCAATGTTGGGGATCGAATATTTATCAAGTACAGTAACCTTGTTGAGGGCTCTGAAGTCAATACACATGCACCACAAGCTATCCTTCTTTTTTACCAACAAGACTGTATAGGCAAAAGGGCTAGAGCTAGGCTGAATGAACCCCTTGTTCAAGAACTCTTCGACCTGTCACTCAATTTCATTTTTTTGGGAATAAGGATAACAATAGGGCCTCAAGTTAGGTGGCCAAGCATCAGGCAACAATGGAATGGCATGGCAATGCTCTTTAAAAGGTGGCAGTGTTTGGGGTTTGTCGAACAATTCAACCATTAGTTCATCTAAATTCAAAGGACTCTTGCTGTCTGCTCCCAATTTAAGCTCAAATGCGAACATCATGGAATGGAGCTCAGCATTCTGATTAGAATGAGGTAACCCCTACAGCTTATACCTTTTCCTATCAAGCCAGAAAATCAACATCTCGTTCCAATTTGCTTAGATAGTATTAAGAGAAGCAAGCCATTTTAATACCCAGAACTAAATCAGAACCAGTAGAAGAGAATGGATAGAAATCCTGTTTGAGTTTGAAACTTGCTAGTTGAACCTTGATATCTCTACAAATAAGATTGCAGCGTACTATTCTACCGTCTCCAATCTGAACCCCAAAATTGGAACTGAAATAGTCGGTATCTTTAATTCAACTACCAATGTATCTGAAATAAAGTTATGCGCGGAGCTACTCTCAACTAGGAGCAAAAACACTACAGTCCTGGATGGAACCACAGAGTTTCATTGTTGCAACAGTGGGTTGGCCCAAGATTGCATTAAAGGGCATCTCAACTTCTTCTAGCTCTTACCCTTCCTCTATGGCATCCAGTGCCTTAGGTACAGGGTTCCCTCTTTATCAATTTCCATTAGAGAAAAAGAAAAGGCGTAATGATGACCCAGCTTGAAAATTTCTCCACAACGAAAGCATAAACTTTTATCTTTTTGTTGTTGCCTCACCATATCCCAGGTGCTCTATTTTGGTAGGTTCGATGATGATGCTTTGGCAGGCGTGTTCTACGAATTCCCAGGTATGAATTGCGAGCTGTAGGCGATGTGACTAAGCAAGCTTTATCACATGCAAAATGACCTAAAAAAATGGGTTGTGCAACTAGGGCCCCGCTAATAAAATCTTCTTCTCATACTCTAGGGCAAGACTTGCAGCACGTTACACTGTACGCAGCTTCTATATGTGCACATCTGATATCAGTTCGTCCTTCAACCCATTGATAAACATCACAAGGAGGCAATGCTTCGACCAGTTGGAAACTCGCGATGCCCTCCTAGCGAATTCCTACCCATAATCTTGTACCGTCCCTATTTGTCATAGGCATTAGTCCGAATTCATATATATTCCGGCAGCCCATAATGTTCCTGCAATATCTTGACTAGCTCGTCCTAATACATCATTGTTCTCTCGGAATTTACCCAAGAAAACAAGTCGAAAGCGTCACCTTCCAAGTACATGGAAGCTACATCTACCTTAGGGTCTTCCAGCGTCTCATAATATCTTAAGTATTTTTCTGCCTTGAGTATCCATCCCCTCGGGTCACCTCTATTGAATTTTGGGAATTCAATTTTGGTGTGAGGAGGTCTTAGCTCTCTTCTTTACACAACTAAATCATCATCACTGTCATCAGCCCACTGGGGTGTTCCACCTCTGCCACGAGTGCCTCAAGCTGTAACTTTCTCTATCAAAGCATCCAAAGCTTCAGATGGTCAAATGGTTGCTAACGGGTCTCTGGCAAAAGGGTTGTCCTCATTCAAATTGTTATTGCCAGAAGAACACGTCTCAACCATGGCTCTAATGCCAATTGTTAAGAAGCGAGGTAATTAATGGAAACACACAACCACTCTACTAGACCTCAGAAGTAAGTATCTCACTTGCTCGCTCACAACAGCCAAATAGGAGAATCTCCAGAATTGATAAAATAGTATTATTAACTCATATCCTAGCTTGAACAGGAGCTAGCATATTTATAAGCAAGATAAAATGAAGAAATCAAGGAAATAACAAAATATCCCTACTTTATCAGGATAACATCAAAACAGAAATCAAATGAGCTAAGTGGACCTAGTGGACTTAAATATCGTTTAAAAGAGCCCTATTATTTAGCTAACAAACTCTGAATTATTCAAAATGGAAATTAACTCTGAAACAGAAAAGACTTGATCAAGATTCTTCCCTATTTCCTCTCCTTTGATAAGTTGGGATTCTATCACCATGACACCTAGTTATTATGGTTAATTAATCTAAAGACAAGGCACAATATCGGAAATGGGGTGGTCAAAACAAACATATCAATGAAACAATGAAGGAGCAGTTTAATCCGGCCTATAAAAAAGAAAGTAAAGCAAGGGACAACTTACTTGATTCTCTTGCATCTCCATGATTTCTGCCTACAGTATCCAAATAACGGCCCATTAATAAAAATACGAAGGATGAAAGAAAACTTCTAATGGTTGTACAAATATGCATGCCAGCATCTGTTTCTGACAAGCAATTGCTAAACTTACCTGCTTCCTCTTAAGCTCTTCATTCTCCTCTTTTAACTTTGCAACCTCTGCCTCCAATTCCATGGTATAGGCCTGGGACAAGGGAAAATGGAAAATGGAAATGGGAGACTGAATTTGCAGTAAATATCTAGATACATACATGCATACATATATATAACTTATTATTTACTTTCTACCCATATTATGTCCAGACTGAAACCCAACTCAAAGGTGAAACGTGTTGAACTCATAATCAGTTTATGTCTTTTAACAACACAACGGTTTGTTATGTTTCCCGCACCGGATGATCCATTACCTTGTAATAACCCGGATCTTTACAACTTCTCATGACCGTAACTTCTCAAAATCTTTCCCTCATCCAGTTCAGATTGCGATCATATTACCATTCTGCTGCATAATCTTTCATGAACATACAGCATGTCCACAGAGGATAAAGGCAGAATGTCAATGGCTAGTAGGATTAGTAAATCAATAATGCAAATCCTCATATTGTCTTTTAACAACAACAAGCCTTATCCCACTTAAGCCAGCTACAAAAATCTCACCATGCCATTGTACTCTATCATCAACCAACTTCCTCATATTTTCTTTTAATTTTGAAAAAAATTGCTTATGCTATCAAACCGTCTTGAAATGACCTACACGCAACGTTGTCATAATTAGGATCAGGGGAACTCTTCTCTGATTCAAGTTATTGGAAGCACATCTACATTTACAGGCACAATTGACCATTGCCGGCCAGTAGATAGAGGGCAGCAGGCACTAGAGTTAAGGACATGCATATGCAGTCTTCATGGAATTTTACAAGATAAAAGCAATTGTATCACATCTTCCCTTGTATTTTTGAAATGGAGGGGCAAAATATTCATTCCCTTGCACCAATATTTCACGAGAAAGAGCAGATGCAGCAACCTCTGACTGCTAAACTTAGAATAATCATAATAAAAGAAAGATGCTGGGTTTCGTGCAAGGTGGAGAAGAGGATAAAATGAGGTTCCAAAACAAAAATTTACCTGCTTGCGAGCGCGGGACCGAGCAGCAGACTCTCTGTTTTTAATCATTCTCCTCTGCCTCCTCTCAATAACTTTCTCCACAGCTCCACTGCTTTTCCTCCCTCTTAAACCACCATTGAACACGTAAGGAAGGGGCGACACTGACGAATTGTCATCATTACTCTTTCCAATTTCATCGCAAGACAGCTGATTAGCTGGTGAGCCTGTAGCTACGCGAACAGCCCCAGGTCCTAAACCAACCATACCCATCCCTCCACTTTGCAGTGCAGAACTCTGAACCAGATTACCATTCAGACCCTGGTCCACAATACCCGCCATTCCACCTCTCATTCCCTGATTACCTAGCTGGTTGTTGTTCGTTAATGGTATCTGACCAGCATAAGGCATGGCAGGCTGCTTGGGAAATATCTGTGGCTGTGGTGACTTCGAATTCGGCAGCTGTTGCTGATTCGATCTAGCACCGTTTACATTCAATGGCAAATTGGTGCGAGACTGAAGAGATAGTTGGTCATTATTCCCTGTAATTTGGTTTGCCATTAAGCCAGTACCCTTATTCATCTGCTGAAAACTCAATCCTATACCACTATTATTTCCAGTACGAGATAAATCGGGGAAATCCCCGCCATTTGGCTTTCCCATCAACTGTGCTTGTGCATCTTCTCTGACAACCCCGGCTCTCACCAAGAACTCTTCCAACGTCATCTCTCCCAAAGTCTGCTGCCTCTGTGGCATGTTTGGAGCGTCCTTCCCCGCCGCACCATAGTCCTTGGAAATATCCTTCCAAACCTCGTCTACGGTTTTCTGGCTAAGTGTTCGCGGCAACGTCAAGGAGCCTTGTCTCTGCAAATGTCCGCCAGAGGCACTTCCACCCTGTTGAGCACTACTCAGGGAAGCCATTGTTTGAACCTCTTCAGCACTCCAGATGTTCTTGAGCAACTCATCCATATTCATCGACCCAAAGTCCTTCCCCGAACCTCCCATAGTACTCACAAACTCATCGAATGTCAAGGAGTAGACTGACGACTGTCGTACTAGTGGAAAATTTGCCGGTGGCCTTCCCCCGCCGGTGTTTCCGCCCCCATGGTCGTTTCCGAAGTTCATTTTAGTCCCGGTTTGGTAAAATCTGAACGAAACAGAATCAGAAGCCCATCCAAGCTCACACCAGCACAAATCTAAATCAGTAAATCCCCCCTCTCAATTCCACAATCAAGCACAGTAAAATAAAGAAACAGATTCACTATACAGAGAACCAATTGAGCAGAATTTACAATGAAATCCCACAGAACTTAAACTTCAGGAATCGAGTAGAAAGAGTTCAATTTGTTGTGACCGCATCAGAAATCTAAAATCTTCTAGTTCGGAAACAAAATTAGGCTAAATCCGCATGCACTAACCCCGAATCGGAATTAAAATGGTGGAAAATATTATTCAACCTGGTGTCCCTAACCAGAAAGCGAGTATCCTGATAAACACGAGGCAGTGTTAAGAGTGAAGACAATTTTCAGAAAAGACGAAACTAACAGGAAGAATTGACCCCAAAAAAATGAAAAAACGAAGGATATAAAAGAAACAGCAACGGAGTAAATAAGAGGGAACACGATAAGGGGGTTGAAGTAAGATCTCAAAACAAGCCAAAAGAGAAGTGTAATTACCTTAGTATATGTTCTAAAATTAGGGAGAAAAAAATTAAAAGTGGGTGGCGAAGGTGGGTGAAATGGGGAGAGGCGCCAAGTGTCGAATGTCCATAGCGGATCTCCATTTGGTTGGCTTATAAGAAAGACATAAGGTGGGGGGACAGTGCCCACTGCCGACATTGGAACGTGGACCAATTATCACAGGTCTGCAGGACTATGATGTGACGTCCACCCAATCAACTCCCTCTTTTTCCGTTGGAGAATCCTAGCCGTACACGATTCTTTCATCACGTTTCTAGTGGCGTCCCATTGTGGGCTCCTCCCTCCATCCCCAACTACTTAAACAATACAGTGATTTTTTCCCAAACAAGAAAAACGGGTTGAATTATATAAAAAAAATTAATATAATTTTTAGTTCCCCATTTTTATTTTAATATGGTCTATTTTAATATAGTTTCTTAAATTTCAAACAATAAATTTTAATCTTTCAAAAAATAAAATAGTTTAAATTTCTATTAGATTATCAAAACCAGTATGACAAATAAAAAATAAATTTAAGAAACTATAACCTATAATTTAAAATTTAAAGGATTAAAACAAGTAAATTTGAATGAGCAAAAATTGTAACCCTTATAAAAAATACTCCTCAATTTTACGATATGCTATGTAAATAAATTTTTAACCTTTTAAACTTTAAAATAAATTTATCAGGACTTTTATATTTATATTTATGACCACTTTAATGCTATTATTTTTGTTTAGCATTTATTTACGAATAATTTAAAATTTAAGAGATCTGTCTATGTATGTAACTCAAAGTGTAGAAGGATTACATACATGCATATAAAAATAAAATTTAAAGTTATCTGCATAAATTTTAAAAATTTAAACAGATTTATTGTAAAGGTTAAAAAACTATTTCATGTAATTTGCCCATTATTCTAAATATAAATTATTATATTTAAAATGAAATTTTTGTTCGTTTGGTTAAATTTATTTTTAGACGAGACAGAGAAATATAATTTTGTTTTGTGCAAAAATCATCATGTGTTATTTTTATATATATATATTATACTATCTTATATGCTAATTATTAAACTTTATTTATAATTTATAAACAAGGTTTTATAATTATTATTTTTTGTCAGAATAAGATTTTATAATTAAGATTGGAGTTACTAGAAAGCAAATATGATTGTTGAGAAAAGAGGGTTGAGTATAATTTAATGAAGAGGTTGACTGATGTTCCTCTGCTAGTGTCCGAAGAGGGCACTAATACTTAAAAAAAAAAAAAAAAAAAAACCCTTTAATTCAATGCTGTCTCTAAAGTATGAGAGCATACTTCATCTTAATGGGAAAGTTGAGTGAACACGTACGTTCAAGTGAGGAAATGGTACTCCCTCTACGCTTATTCTAAGAAATAACCATTAAAATTAAGCAGTGACTCAAAATATTAATTAAATATATTTAAAAATAATAAATGTATAAGATATCTTTTTAATTATATCCTTAAAATTAAGCAGTGACTCAAAATATTAATTAAATTTAGTTAAAATAATAAATGTATAAGATATATTTTTTTAATTGTATCCTTATTCATAAAGCAAAGAAATAATAAGTGATATGTATTTAATAGAGGTAAAAATAAAAATATAAGTTTAAAATGAGAGATAATGTTTGTACTACAATTTGTGAAAAAATATATTCATTTCATTGCCTGGTTTTTTTTTTTTTGGCAGCTGCCTCCCCTTGATTGGTTATTACAGTGATCAGTGAGTTCCTTCCACCGCCTTTTACGGAATAAAAAGGAACTATCAACATTTTTGCATATAAAATTTATTCATTTTTTAATATTAAAATTTTCAATGAATTTTTTCATTAAAAAAATGCAGAGCAAATAGCTAGTTAATACTAGCTTTAAAACATTTTAGCTTTCTCCAAATATACATTTCATTGAAAATAGTAACGTCTCTTAATCGTAGATGGATCAAATCAATAGGGTCAAGTGATTTTTATTATTTATTAAAGTATTTTAAATACAAACACATCAATTACCCTCAGTATTATGGAAAATGACTTATAAAATAAAACGTAAAATCCTTTTACAAAATAATTGATTAATCAACTCTTATATTAAGAATTATAAGTAATAAAACTTTAGGAGACATGGGATGTTTGTATTAGTTTTTTAAAGTATGTTAAAAGAATTTTATCTTAATTTGTGTGAAAATATTTTTTTTAACATTTCCAAACACTCCCAGAATGAAGGTTTATTGCAAGTTAGTTAAAATTTAAAATTATTTTAAACATCTCATGAGCAACAAAATTTAACCATTAACAATCATTTACCAGATAATAAAAGTCAAATTCTTGTTGAAAAGAATATTCACATTTAGTGCTTAACAGTATCTTAAATAGCATTACTCCTGGTAAAAGAGTATTCATCCTTAGCAAAACAAAAGTGCAAAATAAACTTAATTTTAGGAGGTGTTTAAATTAACTTTTTAAAAATGATTTTATGGAGTCTGATAAAAATACGTGAGAAAAGTTTTGGACTTTCATGAAAATACCTTTTTAAATGCTTAGAGTGTTTGCAAATACTCCCTTAATAACACCCAAAAACATGAGATACTTTAAAGTAAACTAAATAAATAGAGTATTACTATTGTGTTTGGAGATCAGACGTGTAGAGAACTTGACATGAGTTCTTTTCATATAAAATTTAACTAATAAATATCATTAATAACAAACTTATGAAGCGTATAATTTATTAAAAATGTTATATATCTCGACGGTGAAATATTTGTAAGGTGGCAATGGAAAGAAAAGGATATGTGGTGATTAAGGGGGAGCACGTGAGAGGGGAAAAGGTTTGGGAAAGCAAAGGCAGATATTTAGACCCATGAAACCATATCATTAAGAAGACATAAATATCTGTGTATGGGACGGGTGAGGAGCTTTTAATCTGATAATGTAAACTATATACATGGAATTACCCCGCTTGGTATTACGTGGTCAACGAGGATATCTGGTGACTTAATGGTGATGGCTTCAGTCTTATCCTCTTCCTATTTGTTTATTTTATTTTGGCCTCACTTACCTTTTCAAAAACTTGATTGCCGCAGGGTTTGGCCAGTCCGTCTTTATCCGCAAATTTGACCATTTTTAAGGTCGCAAAACAAAAATTTCGTTCATTTCGGAAATGACCAGGCATTCATCAGCGTTCATCCCAGCAGGTTAAAAACTATTTTACTATTTTTATGATTTTATATTTTTTCCCCATCACTTTACTAATATTAAACACAGGCACTTATATGCATCCATTCATCCATATATATATATATTCATGTAAAAATAAAATAAAAGTGCATAAATGAAATGCACGCTGACATGGGCAACGCGTAAGAGCACGCTCATGCCCATGAAAGTGGCCCCCGGGCCCCCCTTGTTTTTTTTTTTTGGTTTTTTGCAAGCGCCCCTCGGAATACATTGAGGGCATTAACGGCCTACGCATGAACCCTGGGGATGGACCCATGGGTTGGGCTTTGACATAATTATCATCGAAACAAAACATAATGGGTCGTCCAACTACTTACATTTAGCATAAACTATAACATAACCCTCCAAAGCTTCCCCTTTTTGGGCATTCTTAGGGCATTATGTTCTACTTTGTTCCCGACAATACATTTATGTGTGCGTCCACTAATGAGACTACAAAATGGGAATTAGCCCCTATTAATCCCCGGCCCCTCATGGACCCTTGGCCTAACCCCAGTGTTTTCAACATTTGCTACCAGCCTGCTCACCATTTATTTAATGTATAAGAAACTTAAATTCTACTTTCATATATTTGTTATAAGAAATTTCAATAACAATAGAATAAACACATTTTATCTTCATATATATAATTATTAAAGAACATAATACACGCACGGATAGATGGCTGAATCTAATCCTTTTCCTTGTTACGCCTCGTTAATATAGTTTTTTTTAGGTGAAATAATACTACTTCCGGTTCTTAGTATAAGACCACATTTGACTTTTATTTTTATCCTAAATATAACACACCAATTCATTTTGTCTCTAATATTTATGTATTTTTTTCTAAAATAGTTCTTCTAACAATAGTAATTCTAACTGATTAGCAATGATATTTTAGAAAAAATACATATTTATGACAAATAACTAACTTAACTTCTCTTCTTAATCTTCTCACATTAGTCAACTAGTTCTTATAATTAGGACCGAAGGCAGTATATTGTTTTGCTTCAAACTTGCTTTCCCCGCTTTGCAGACTCTACTGGTATTCAATAGTAAATACCGATTGCTGTTGGCCAACTGATGTCTTTTCCACTCACACAGAACTTGAATCTATCAGGAGTGGCAATTACAGCCAAATAATTTATGTATATAACACCTCCTTATATTTACTCTATTAAAATTATTATTTCAATCATATTTATTAATTCATGAATGGAGTTGTTGACCAACGAAAAAGAATAGGTACTTATATGGGAAGAAAAAAGAGAGAAGCTTAAAATGGAAACATCTTCAAAATTCAGACACCAATGACAGATGATCCATGTAACGGCTATTATTACCACTAGAACTGCAACAACATGTAAATATATATGTGTGTGTGTATATATATATTACACTAACAAATCGAAAAATCGCGGGCACGTTTTGATGTTCAAGTTAAGCCAAACCCGATTTAGCTGACAACTCGCGAGTGAGTAGATGCTAACTCTGAGCTGCAGAAACAGAGTCGTTGTCGGTTACATCTCCAATGGTACGCTCCTTGCTCAGAGGCACCATCTAAGAAAGAGCATTTTGAAATGGATGATACAGAGTTTTAGAATTCTGGCGTCCAAAACAAGAAGTCACACGTATAAAAACAAATTACCTGGTCATTGTATTTAGCTTCAGATTCCAGAGATTTCAGCCTTTTCACATTGCTGCTTCTCTCGCTTTCCTCTTCGTCTTTCACTTCGTCATCAACGAAGTTCTGATCTGACATCTCTGTACCAATCAGATCGCCTGATTAAAATATTGGTATGGAGGGAGCTGTAAGACATGGTAAAGCTAAGACAGTGTGTGGACCAAGGTGAATTAGTCACATGTGGATAGACTTTCAAGTTCAACATCTGAACTATCTCAATAGTAAGCAGATAGGGATCAACATTGCCATTAAAACCTGAGATAATACAGCAAATTTGAAAGATAAGTTTAACAAAGGAGGCAGAAGAAAATTTAAAAGCACCTGTATCATCACATAACACATCCTGCTTAGATGTGCGAGATTTACAGATGTGAATGTGCCCTGAACTTGTACGTGATCCAGAGACAACTCCCCTCCTCCGGCCTAAACAGGCAGCGTCCATTGTAGAAGTAGCAGTTTCTTCATTTGCAGGAGATGTCACACTTCCTTGTTTGCTTGAAGATCTGAAGTGTTGAATCCAAGGATTTGCATTTAGATCATGGCACTCATTAGCCCTATTTATATGAGGATTTTCTCTTTTAAAGTTGATGTTGCGCCAGCTGCCACCTCGAAGAACTTTGAACTGAAATGGATCAAACAATTAAGTCACCAAAAGAGAGATCAAATGCAAAACAGGTCTTATATGTAGACAAGAGTGGTCTTCAAATATTTAAGAACAAAAGAAACAGTACAGACCCGGCCAGAAGAGGCAGTGGAGGGGAGGGAAGCGTCTTCATGGAATCTCCTACCAAGAATCTGCTTGGAATCATATAACTGGTTCACAAATGATGCTTCCATGGACTTCAGATACATACTGTGTTTCTCATTTGTCCACTCTGCCGCCATTGACAGAGGTTCTGCCTCTGTTATGCCCTGAAATGAACACCAAAAAAATCAGCATTAGAGTTGAAGACCGAGGCAGCTTTTGAAGTGCCTTTTGTAAGTAAAGAGGCATTCCTCTGTAAACTTACAAGAAGGCAATGAAGGGTAACAATAAGAACATCATCAATAAATTACAAGCTTCTAATACATTTAAGACAGTTACTTCGAATGAAAAGGGTTAGAAGATATAAAGGGCCATTGTGAATGTTCTGGACAAAAAAATAGAGACCAACCCATAAGAGCTTTTACCAAATATAGAGTATAAGCACAACTAGATGAATTGTAGTCATCACTGTCTACTTTAATTCTTGTAAGTTCTATTTCTTTAATACAGCTCTTATAAACCCTTTTTCATGTTTCATACCGCATCCAAACTAATAATTAGGCTCATGCAGCAGTATGATACTTTTTCTTCTTAATCATAAGCGATATATAGACTCCTACCACGAGAATATTATAAGGTTAATATAAACCAAAATTTCAAAATCTGGATGATAAAAGAAAAGTAGTTCCCAAGTTTTTTGTTTTGCCAATAAAAAGGTTCCTAACTATTTAAAAGAAAACATACATGACATGTTTGTTTACCGAAAAAATTAGGAGGAGGAGGAGGATGTGCTATAAAATCCTTCTGCATTCACAAAGGATCGGAAGTGTCATGTCAAAATCCGGAGGGAAAAAATTATTGCAGCAAAATTACACCAACAGGAGAAATCTAGGTGTGATGCTTCTAAAAACGATTTTGAAAGAAGTTTCCGAGGTTTCTAACTGATAAGATACAGAAATAATATGAGAAATCTCTAATTTTGTTTCTAAAACAGAGACAAAAAGAAAAAGAAACATCGAACACGGGGGACTCTAAAATTGCATTTTGTTTAAATTAAAAAAAAATCATTTTGCAGATTGGGATTATACTGTTATTTAATATTTGTCATGTAGAATGTCTAAGAAAATTACATGGAAACGGCAAGAGTCATCGAAATGACAATAAGAAATCAAACCAAAAAAAAAAATAGAGTTGTCTTTATTTAAGATCAACGAAAGACACAATTTCATAGAATTGTGTTCTTCTGAATTTGTCTGTTTTCTGAAGCTATGACGAACCAATACAAAACCTAACAACATAGATAACTAAACTCTTTCAGATTCTTCAAAATCAGGCGAATCCCCTGGTCCGATGAAGAAGCGAGAAAAAAATTACAAGAGTGAAGAACGGAAAGAAGCAATTCGAAAGCAGAAGGAAACATACCTGCATGAGGTCAGGGGCAAAAGGCGCAAACTCGGTGGAATCGGTGTGGAGGGCGGGTGGAATCGTGCGAGTCCCTCTACGTTGGGTGCTCATCATGGGAAAGGAGAAGACTAGAAGAAAAGAATGGAGGGGTGAGAGGGGAAGAGGAAGGAGAAGCAGAGGGAAGAGGCGGGAGAGGCGGTGTTGGGGGAAAAAAGGAGGTTACAGTTGTCCGCACTTTTACACGTGTCGTGGGACCATCGCATCGCCACGTCATTGGATCGGACGCCAAGACAAGCGCATCTGATATTTATGGAACGCCCGCATCAAAAATATCTGTTATCAGTTATCCTCTCATTCAACAAGATTTCTCCCTCAATTATTCACCGGAATAAAGCATTCTTTTATATATCTTTATTTTAAAAATTGCATTATTTTTGCTTCAATTATTTTTTTGGCCAAAGCTTCAAATAATTTTTGAAAAAAACAAATTATACAGCATCAAATGTGTTATAATCTTACATATATTATTTTTCTAAAAGAATATGAGAGATAATTTAATTTATTCGTATTCTGATTTTTTAATTTATAGGTAGGTGAAGAGGGAGAAAAAATCGCAAGAAAGAAAAGAGAGTGAGACCCACGACCATCTGAAACTCTGTTGGCGAGATCTTAAAACAAACGGCTTAAATGAAAACGACATATTTATAAGGAGGGACGTCTGTATTGTTGAAGTGGATGTTGCTGTGAGCCAATCGAACTCTTGCTAACAGTGAACTGATAAGATTAGTTATTTAATACCCCTTTAATTCTAAATATAAAATTTATTTTGTAATGAAAATATTATGTAAATAAGGGTGCAATATCAAGGAACTTGCCCTTCACTGGCACTTGATGCACTTGATGGAGAATCGCCATGCGGATTTCCCCAAACACTAGTGATTATTACTTCTGATTTTTAATATAAGACTTTATTTGATTTTTGTTTTGGTCATAAATATAAAATCTCAATTCATTTTGTCTTTCATATTTATATAATGTTTTCTAAGGTAGTCTTTATAATAATAGTAATTGTAGCCAATACACTTGATTAACGAGGATATTTTAGAAAAAAACATATATTTATTACAAATAACTAACTTAACTTATTTTCTTAATCTATTTATGGGGTGTTTGAGTAGAAACAAAATTATAGTTATAAAAGTGCTTTTATAGTATACAAAGTAAATATGTGGAGAAGTTTGTCTTGATTTACGAAAAAAT
Organism: Neltuma alba; assembly: GCF_004799145.2. Lineage (NCBI taxonomy): Eukaryota > Viridiplantae > Streptophyta > Magnoliopsida > Fabales > Fabaceae > Neltuma > Neltuma alba. The sequence goes on along the minus strand of NW_021635863.1, from coordinate 2,177 downwards.
GCTTTTTAAAAGCACTTCTTAAGTAATCCAAACACCTTCTAAAATTAGTTAACTAGTTTTTATATTTAGAATCCGTAGATAGTATTATCTTGCTATAACAGTCAGGATTTCATGATTGTTTGGGCAATATAATGCAATACAAACAAGGCAGCTTCTTGCTGCAGGGATCATGAAGAAGGCATTCAATCTAAAGATTCTTGAGTCTAGTGGCATTTATCACTTTTGGTGAGGAAGGCTGCAGGATCAAACCCGTGCTCAATGTGTGTGTGTGTTGATGTCTGCGTTTCATTTGTCCATTCTGAGAAAACAAGGCGTTACATCATATGCTTATAAGGAGAGGCGTGTAAAATGATTCTACATTTCTCTCTGTCTCGTCTTAGCAACAGCCAAGTATTATATTGTGTCACCCCAAATACCCTCTTAGACAAACAGAAATATGAATGATATTTGTGCGTCAATGGAGATTTCATTGACGAACTTCTTGGGAAGTAATTGATTGGTAGATATGTCTTCTGGCAAAGCTTCCATCTTTTGCTAATTTGCTAAAGTGGGGTTTGGTTGTTCCCTGGTTAAATTCGGCCGATTGCCCATTTTCTTTCTGTAATATTCATTTGATGCACGATAGTCTTATGATTATTGTACTTGTTTCTCACATGCATCACTGATTTGTCAATTCTCCTTTCTCAAAGCGTACGTTTTGGATATTTCCTGTGGAAAAGGAGGTGGTTTTAGATACATATAACCATCAGTTTTCGGTTTCGGTTTCAAGCCTTTTTCACGCATCAAAGTTGCCTGTTACGGATTTTTATTATTTTAGTCATTTATTGCAATCATGCATTTTAAATTTTTTTTATATATTTAAGACCCAAAAAAAGTTCTTTTTTATATTTGCTATTTTTAATAGATGCTTTTTGTTTGATTGCATGAAATAACTATGGGTAAAATGCAATTAAGCGTTGTTGTTGAATATAATAATTAATACCGATGCAACTAAGTCGAGCTCTGCTCTCGAAATCGAAATTCTCACAAATTCTCCTGGAAACATCTGGGAATGTATTTACAGGTTTTACTAAATTAACAGTTTTTTTTTTCGGTCTTCGTTTGCATATAGGATGATTGTGACATAGACAATTGTTATTGTGACGGGCGAAAGGGTTGTTATGGAAGCTCCCGCAGGTGGTTCAAACTGGCTAGGACATGGATATAATTCTTTGATTAATGAATTAAATCTTGCTTAATTTTTCTTCTTGTAAGAGAGAGTACCCTGTTTGTGCGCTGGACAAATATATGGGAAATCAATCCAGCCCTTTTTATCTTGGACCATAATCCAGGCCCAGCTGAAAGAACTTGCAATCTTTTCATTTCTTAGTGGGTTTCGTCTCTCGCTTCCGTGGGTTTTGCGCTCGGCTTCGATCTCGGGTCTACGCTTACTTGAGGAATCGGTACTTTTCGCTCCCATCCTTTGATTTGCGAAACTTTGCAGAGCCTCACTTTCTTCTTTCTAAACCGGTATATATAATTGCTGACGTGTCCCTCTTCAGTCAGTCGATCCTATGTTTGTTAGTGCTTTACAAATGCTGTCACCCTCCCCAATCTAAATTTTTTCCCCCCAAGTATAAATATCCTCCTATCGAGACAATTTCATTCGAGGCAGTACTGGATACTAAATATGGGATCTTCTTTTTATGAGGATTCAAATATTAATTTATTATATTGTGAGGAACTAACTCTTTTAAATAGACCTAACTCTAGTATGCAAATGAAATGAATGATGAGATATCACTTGGTGGGGTTTGAAAATGAGAAGTTTGGGCTTTTGGGCCTTTGCCTTACTGGCCTGATCCAACAGCAAAATGCACGGTTGAGGTGATTGCTTTTTCTCTAATTGGTTGGATAATGCTGGGATTGGGTTATGATGCCTTCATAGCTGGCACTTGATTAATAAAGTGTCCCCACTGGAAAATGCTCATTTAATTTGTGGTGAATGAAGCTGCGATCCTTCATCCTTTGGCGGCGGCTACTTTTGCTGGCTTTGAGGTCTGACATGTCTTCTTTCATTGTGGTTTGACAATTTATTAGGGTCATATATGAGAATATATATTTTAATATCCTAGAACCCCAGAGAGGATTTTAAAATTAGAGATATGCTTGCCTTCAAACTGAATCCTCTAAGTTGG